>NC_053499.1:38771407-38808907 GCF_905171775.1 Rana temporaria | reverse complement strand
ATATATATATATATATATATATGTGTGTGTGTGTGTGTGTGTGTGTGTAATATATATATACACATACACACTCCGTTATTTGTGGGTAGGGGTACGCATGTGCGCCGACTCGCTCTCTCTGGGATTACATGCAGCGGGAGACTATCGCAGACTCAGTGTTTACTGTCACCCGCTGATCATCCTGCAGAGAAGCAAACAAGGCAGATCGCCTTTGACAGGAGGGAAGGCATGAATCCTGTGTCTTTGCAAAGCAGGGACAAGGATCCATCTCTTCCCCTAGTAAAAGCACCTCCCACATTGTAGTAAAACACAGGTTAGGCACATGGTTTGATCGCCCCTAATGTTAACCCCTTCCCAGCCAGTGTTGGTGCATATCTTTTAGCACTGATCACTGTTGTCACTGGTCCCTAGAAAGTGCTAGTGTCTGTCTGCCACAACATCGCAGTCCCGCTATAAGTTGATGATGGCCACTAGTAAAAAAAAAATCCCTTCGTTTGTAGACGCTATAGCTTTTGCACAAACCAATTGATGTATGCTTATTGGGATTTTTTTAAACTAAAAATATGTAGCAGAACACATATTGACCTAAATTTATGAAGAAATTCTATTTTTTTTTCACGTTTTTTTATTTGATATGTTTTTTATAGCAAAAAAATCAATAACCTCAGGCGATCAAATACCACCAAATAAAATATATTTGTGTGTAAGACATACATGTTTGGGTACAGCGTTGCACGATTATCATTTAACAGAACGCAGTGCCATATTGCAAAAAATGGCCTGGTCATGAATGGGGGTAAATCTTCCAGGGGTAGGTTGATGCAACTAAAGCACGTACTTGATTCTCTATTGTGTAAGTCAACTCTGGACCTATTTTTCAGTATGTTTGGAATCATGCCTCACTGTGTACAGCATTTCTGAGGAAATGTGTAAATCTGTTACAAAGTTTACTTGGGAGGCTGCCAGTAACAGCATATCTATTGCAGGCTGAGGAAGCTAAGCCACTGCCTCGCAATTGGAAATAGTTTGCATGGCAGGCTAACACTATCAGTTGGCTGTAGGGCTGCTTATCAGGTTTATCGGATAGGCAGCCCAAATACCAACTGAAGGATCTCACGCGGCAGGCTGACAAACTTTAGTCTTACTGTTAAGCTGCTGATGTGCAGTTATCAGTGCCATTGCAGGATCACAGGGTATCGTGTCCCACTGTGTAGTTTTATTTTGTTGCAAACAAACTGAAAATGATTTTGAATTGGGATACATTTTAAGATCATTTCTTTCATCTTCAGCCTTGATGGAGAAAGTGTTCCTACCTTGCTTGGTGGTGATACGAATGTAATTTTATCCAAAATATTCATTATTTATTATTCAGTGCACACCCGCAGGGTTGAATGGAAAATAGTGTGTACCCGGTTTAGGGGAGGTCATGGGGAGATTCTGGGATTAGGAGGATGAGTTGCAGGATTTGAAGCCTGAAGGAGGTAATAAAACCAAGTGATTGCTGGAATGTAGCAGCTCTGTGTTGCTTGTTGGAGAGCCCCACCGGGATCCTTGGGGGGGGGGGGGGGGTGTGTCATGTATTAAAGGGGTGGTTCCCCCTAAAAAAAAATTCTAACAATACATTCGGAAGACTGCTTACACTGCGGGTAGGTTGGCTTTTTTTTTTCGTACATACCTCGATATCGCCGTTTCATCCCTCGGCTTCCGGGTATGAGTCTTGCTGGACCTAGTTGATTGACGTTCCTCCGACCGGCTCATACTGCGAGTCACGACTTTCCGACAGAAGCCGAACGTCATTGCGCAGGCGCCGTATAGAGTCGGCTCTATACGGCGCCTGCGCAGCGACGTTCGGCTTCTTTCGGAAAGTCGTGACGTCAAGTATGCGTCGGTCGGAGGAACGTCAATCAACTAGGTCCAGCAAGACTCATACCCGGAAGCCGAGGGATGAAACGGCGATGTCGAGGTATGTACGGAAAAAAAAAAAAAAGCCAGCCTACCCGCAGTGTAAGCAGTCTTCCGAATGTATTGTTAGAAATTTCTTTTAGGGGGAACCACCCCTTTAAGTGAAAGAATAAAAGTGCCAAGCCGCGATATTGGTCCAGATATAACATTTTATTTGTAACAATAAACAAATTGACAACTATCACATTTTGGGGATAATGCACAAATACTTAAACAGGGCTACAATGTAACAGAAATAAATGTAACCATTACTGTAGTTACACAGAATGTATCTATAATGTATGCAAAGCCAATCATTAACCGAGTACATTGTTTAAAACTTTCTTTTTTCTTCTCAAGCCTAGTACATACAAGACAAATGTCAGGCGACATCAGCTGGTTCAATAAAATCCGGCTGATATTCAGCCCGTGTCTATGGCGGCCAATTCGACAGAATCCGACCAGCCCCATAGGCTGAGCACGCTGACCAGTGTGTTCTGGCGGGTGGTTGGTGGGGGCGCCCCCCTGTCAGAACACGATAGAACAGAAGGGGAGATCTCTGTACATTGGATAATTAGTACAGTGGCTCCTCCTGGGCTGTCGGTTAATTTTCATCGTCATGCACTCATTTGAATGGGCTGCAAATTTTACCAGACCGCATGATAAGTAGTGCATGCGTCACTGTTGCTGTAGTTTTTACTAAACCCAGTAATATGAAAATAGTTCGTCTCCCCCCCCCCCACAGTGCTCACAAATCTTCTTTTTATATTAAAATATTGCCACTATGTACCTTTTTTTTTTTTTTTTGAATGATCTGTATACCACAGTTACATCATAAACTAAACAGTCCAGGAGGTGCAGATTTTCTGACTGCAGCCTGTATACACGCCCACATTTGTTATGCCAATATCATGTGCCCTGGCATTTGAGAACAAGTAACTGTTCTCTCCAGCATAAGACAAAACTGAGCATGTGCAGATTGGCTATTGCCTGTGTGTTGGCTGGCTTTCCCAAGCTAGATTTTGCAGGCAGGGGAGGGTCTATGCATACAGGATAAAACGGCCTTTTTACACAATGCAGAGGACTAACCCCTAAAGCGGAGGTCCGCCCACCTCTGCAGAAAATTAAAAGCCGGCAGCTACACATACTGCAGCTGCTGACACTTAATAATCGGACACAATTTAATAATCCAGCCATTTTGGTGCCGCAGCTGATGCTTCCATCGGCTGTCGGGTGCATGCCGTCTCCATTGCGAGTAAGGGAGCTTGGAAGTGAAGCCTTACGGCTTCACGCAGGGAACCCTACTGCGCATGCTCAAGGCTCCTCTCCTACTGGCCCGGCAGCCGGGGGAAGGAGGAGGGAACCCCGGGCAGTGACGTAAATACATGCAACTGAGGCTCCCAGAAGTGAAACAGGATACCTGTGAAAGGCAGGTATCCTTCCCCCCCCCCCCCGAAAGGTGCCAAATGTGGCACCAAGGGGAAGGAGGAGTGCGAGCCGAAGTTCTACTTTTGGGTGGAACTCTGCTTTAAGCTTTACTGAGGCAGTGGGTGACATTGGCTGCTGTCAGAGCCAGTGAAGACAGGGGAGCGGGGGTCAGGGCCATGTCCTACTGTCTGCCAGTAGAGACAGATTGAGAGGCTCGGGAGTGAGCATGCACGAGTGCCCCCATAGAGAGCGGGAGGGGAGATGCCAGGGATGATGGCAGGGGACCCAAGAGGAGATTCAGAATATAACAAGAATGCTATGCTGTATATGCGGACTGATTTTTACTGTTGTGGGTTTTGACACTTTTTAATGTTTGTGTTGAATATATAAACGCACAAGTGATGTATGAACTTTTTTTTCTCTGACTATTGTAGAGATTCCTGTTTAATTTATTTTTTATTTTTTATTTTTTTTAGAGGCAAAATGAAGAGAATAGCCTTCCAGTTCACACCGTATAGCTGGGTAAAGTTTGAATGGAAGCCAGCTTCAAACCTGCGAAGATGGTTGGCGGTCTGCGGCATTATATTTGTAGTGAGTTCACGTTGTAAATTCTTAACTGACAGAAACGCAGTATCTCACAAAAGTGAGTACACCCCTCACATTTTTATAAATATTCTATTATATAATTTCATGTG
The DNA here is from genome assembly GCF_905171775.1 of Rana temporaria. NCBI lineage: Eukaryota > Metazoa > Chordata > Amphibia > Anura > Ranidae > Rana > Rana temporaria. Next base: position 38,804,843 of record NC_053499.1, on the reverse strand, counting down.
ACAACACTGAAGAAATGACACTTTGCTACAATGTAAAGTAGTGAGTGTACAGCTTGTGTAACAGTGTAAATTTGCTGTCCCATCAAAATAACACACAGCCATTAACCACTTGCCGACCAGCCACCGTCATACAGCGGCAGGTCGGCTCGTTCCTGCGAATCGGCTTACTGGTACATTGGCTCCTTTAAGAGCAATAGCAGGCGCCCGTTGCACGATGTCTGCTGGCCACCCGAGAGCGAGAGCCAGAACAGGGATTTGTGTGTGTAAAAGCACAAATCCCCATTCTGACAGGCGAGGAGAGACAGATCGTCTGTTCCTACTAATTGGGAACAGCGATCCGTTTCCTCCTCCTAGTCAGTCACATCCCCCCACAGTTAAACACACACACACACAGGGAACACTTTTAACCTTTTGATCACCCCCTAGTGTTGACCCTTTCCCTGCCATTGACATTTTCACAGTAATCGGTGCATTTTTATAGCACTAAATGAACCTATGTTGCATTAGGCAACCGTAATATTAAGTGAACTCAGTCAAAATTGTATTTAAATGGCCTATCAAACCTCTATGAATGTGCATAAATAAAAAATATATTAATATCTAAAAATTATATATCTAACCACTAACACCAAGACCAAATAAAGATCAAAGTAATACAATTTAAAAAAACAGTGAATGGGATATCAACCCGTGTAACAAAATATAATTAGTGTTCAAAATGACAGTCAATATCAGTGATTATAAGTGACAAGCAAAAAAGAACATATGCATATGAATAGCATTGAAGCGTCCACGGTGACAAATAATCCACAGCACTTGGAGAAAAGTGGTGATGGGATAGTGCCTCCACCTTGAGTACACACTGGATGTGATCTCTTGGTTACAGGAGATCAATGAACGCATATGGCTAATACCCAGCCTGGGGTCTCTGTATCATGCAGTAAACGCTTTGGCTCCAAATGTCCACCGCAATGTCGCAGTCCCACTAAAAATCGCACATCGCTGCCATTACTGGTAAATGAATGAATAAAAATGCCATAAATCTATCCCCTATTTGTAGACGCTATAACGATTAGCACTGCGCAGTGCCGACTTTCTGGCGGGCTCTGCACGTGCATGTTCTGAACACGCCTGAGCTCATCCTTGCTGAAGACAAGCAGACTAAGGACATGGGTGTTACTAGAACCATGTTCTGTGGTCTGATGAGACCAAGATAAACTTCTTTGGTTCAGATGGTGTCAAGCGTGTGGCGGCAACCAGGTGAGTACAAAAACAAGTGTCTTGCCTACAGTCAAGCATGGTGGTGGACGTGTCATGGTCTGGGGCTGCATGAGTACTGCTGACACTGGGGAGCTACAGTACATTGCGGGAACCATGAATGCCAACATGTACTGTGACATACTGAAGCAGAGCATGATCCTCTCAACTGGTCCGCAGGGCAGTATTCCAACATAACCCCAAACATGCATCCAAGATGACCACTGTCTTGCTATAGGGTAAGGGTGATGGATTGGCCAAGCATGTCTTCAGACCTAAACCCTATTGAGCATTTGTGGGGCATCCTCAAATGGATGGAGGAACGCAGGGTCTCTAACATCCACCAGCTCTGTGATGTCATGGAGGAATGGAAGAGGACTCCGGTGGTAACCTGTGAAGCTCTGGTGAACTCCATGCCCAAGAGGGTTAAGGCAGTGCTGGAAAATGATGGTCACAAAAACATTTTCACTTAAGGGTGTACTCGCTTTTGTTGCCAACGATTTTCCAAAGACAACCTTTGGATCTGACACTGAGAACATGCACTCGACTTCTTTGGTCGACCATAGCGAGGCCTGTTCTTATGGGACCTGTCCTGTTAAACTGCTTTATGGTCTTGGTTTCAGTGTCTTGGCAATCTTCTTATAACCTAGACCATCTTTATGTAGAGCAACAATTCTTTTTTTTTTTCAGATCCTCAGAGTTCTTTGCCATGAGGTGCCATGTTGAACTTCCAATGACCAGTATGAGAGAGAACGGAAATAACAAATTTAACACACCTGCTCCCCATTCACACCTGAGATCTTGTAACATTAACGTGTCACATGACACCTGGGAGGGAAAATGGCTAATTTGGTGTAGTTTGGACATTTTCACTTAGGGGTGTGCTCACTTTTGTTGCCAGTGGTTTAGACATTAATGGCTGTGTTATTTTGAGGGGATAACAAATGTACACTGTTATACAAGCTGTACACTCACTACTTTACATTGTAGCAAAGTCTCATTCCTTCAGTGTTGTCACATGAAAAGATAAAATGGTTACAAAAATGTGAGGGGTGTACTCCCTCTTGTGAGAAATGTTTGTGATAACAGGACCATTATTGTAAAGTATTCAAAAGCTAATTCTGATAGTTGCTCAGCATTGATCGGTAGCAGGGCAAGTTTGGACACCAATGCATACATTTAAGCAGTGGTGTACATTTATGAATGTGAAATAAAAAAAATGAATGCTTGCTCTGCAATAAAATGCAGTATTTTCACATTGCGGTTTGCTCCTAAATAAAGACCAAATGGTTAACATGGTTTTAAAGTCTAAAGGTTTTTTTACCTGAAGGCATTTTATGCATTGGGGTAAAAAAGCTTCTATGTTCAGCTCCCCCCTCCAGACCCTTAAAATACTTGAGTCCTGTCTTGATCCAGCACTGTGACCAAGAGCAGCAGCGCTGCGCTCTTTCTCCTCACAGGCTCCAACTGTAGCAGAAACCGATGACTTCTGCTGCTGTTAATCAGATCTTGTGTGGAGGCGAGCCGCACTGTGCGTGTCAATAGACAAATGTACACAACCCGGCTCAGGATTGAGCCCACACAAGTGTCCCAGTAGCATACAGCTTGCTATGGGAACACTTGGAATTGAGGAGAAGCCAAAAGGGCTGGTGGGGCACCCTAGAAGAGGAGGTTTGGGGCTGTTGTGTGCAAAACTATTGCACAGAGCAGGCAAGTATATGTTTGTTTGTTATCGTGTTTAAAAAAAAAAGCTTTACAATCATTTTAAATAACGCTGAGAAAAGTGTAGAAACTCTTGGTAACATTCAGAGGTAATTTTTAACTAATCAGACGCCATTTAGGTGTTGCATTCCTTTGTTGTTGAACATACAATAACTATTTGGAACTATGGGTATTTTTCCATCAATGTATTTATTTTTATTTTTTCAATGCAGACTCCTCGTTTTAGATACCCCCCCCAATACTCTATTTAAAGAGTGCGTTTAGATAGATTTACCGTAGCAGGCTTCAGTAAATCGCCATCAAAAGTTTATGGAATTGTGAAAAACAAGTTAAATTACTTTTGTCTGGTGAAAAGATTTAGACTTCCTTGTAGAGAGCCACAAAATCCATTCCTTGTCATGGGCACTAGATGGAGCTCATGTTCTAGTTATCGATGAACCTCATTGCTTCTGAGAACAAAGTTGAAGGCATTTTACTGTATATAGTCAAAACAAAATTTGACCTCTTTAATAATTTTCCCTATATGTTAAGAAAAGAATTGTTGGATCACGGAATCTGGTGCTGTCTTCCTTGCAGCTGAAATCGGTAGTAAACCGCGGGAAAAAAAAAAAAACCTGCAAGACAATAGCATTAAGTGCTAGTATGCATTGCATACTAGCACATTAATAAATACCTTAGAACGAAGTCCTGCAGCGGCGCCCGGTCACCCCTGAGGGAGCTGACACGTTTCTTCTGGGATCACTGGCGCATTCGTGTGGGAGGCCCCTGTTACGGCAGGATACGCCTGACCTGCAGAGTGTATGTGCTGCTGATGTCAGCGGCTGCATGCATGCATGGTCAATATCCCCTAAAACCGTGTAGGTTTAGGGGATATTCTATTTTTTATTTTTCCTTACAGGTAAGTCTTATAGGCTTACCTGTAGGTGAAAATGTTCAAGCAGGGATACAACTGCTTGACACTCGCTCCTTGCATTGCTCTGCTCCCTCACCACTATTTTGAAACTTCTGTTTGGGGTGGCAGCGAAACAGAGTGACGGCAGGAAAAATACCAATTGGTCCATTTAGAGTGCCCTTTTTTTATGTGGTGCTTTTGTTTTTTGCCAGAGTATAGATTCTTCCAAGCATATTTGAATCCACCTACTGTTGACTGGCTCGCTACCTCGGCTGGAAGTCTATTCAAAGCATCAACTACTTTTTCAATAAAATAATACTTTCTAAGATTAGTTTTGAACTTCTCTCCTGGTAGTTTGAGGTCATGTTTCAGTTTTCTTGTTCTTGTCTTCATATTTAAAATACCTCCCCCTGAACCATATTTACACCCTTAATGAATTTAACCGGTTCCCGACCGGCTTGCTTGCATACATATACTGCGGCACAATGGCATCGCTGCAAGATACCCTGTACAGGTACGGGGTTCCTTTTAGAGCTGCCAGCCATGCACAAGCGCCAGCATGGGGATTTGTGTATGTAAACACACAAATCGCTGTGCTGTCAGAAAAGACATGTCATTTTTTTCCCAGTAAGTAGGAACATTAAAATGTCTCCTCTCCTACTCCTATCCCCATACAGTTAGACCACTTATGCTTTTTGTATAGCACTGATCGTTGTATAAATGTTAGTGCTCCCAAAAAGTGTCTAATCTGTCTGTCCGCCGCAATGTTTCAATACCGCTAAAGATTGCAGATCACAGCCATTACTAGTAAAAAAAAAAACAAAAAAAGCTATACAAATGGCATAAATCTTTCCCATAGTTTGTAGATGCTATAACTTTTGTCGCTCTTTTTGTGTATAGTGCAAAAACAAACAAACGCAGAGGTGATCAAATGGCACCAAAACAAAGCTCTATTTGTGGTGGGGGTGGGGGGGGAGAAGGTCAAAAATGTTGCTTGGGTACAGCATTGCATGACCGCGCAATTACCAGTTAAAGCAGCGCAGTGCCAATTTGTAAAAAGAGCTCTGGTCAGGAAGGTAAAACCTTCCGGGGCTAAATTGGTTAAAGGTTTCACTCATGTCTCCTCTTTCCTCCAGACTACATATTAAGTTCCCGACGTCTCTCCTGATTAAGTTTTATCCCCCATACCCTTCACCATTTTTGTTTCCTTTCTCTGGACTTGTTCTATTTTATCAATATCTTTTTGAATGTGAGTTCAGGTCTTGCTGGTGACCTCTCTTGTGTTGCATGGCTAGAATTTTGACTTTTTGATTCTCTGAGACACTAATACATTAGTCTCAGCATTTTTGAACATTTTTGAGCTTGTAGACCAGTTAGTGACATAGCTAATCTTAACCAGAAACCCAAAAGTTATAACTCCTACCTTCTTAAAGGATAAGTTCACCTCTTGTAACGCGTTGCATCCATATTCAGGGTGTAACATGTTGGATGCAAAAAAAACAAAAACCTTTAACTGCCAAGGAGCATATAGTTCTTGGGCTCAGTAGATGACATTTCTGTAGCTTGGTTTTCTGTTGCTTGCAGTGTTAAAGTTGTGTGTTAACATTTTTAATTTTTTTCTTCTAGTTTTTACTGGCGGAACTAAATACGTTTTACCTCAAGTTCGTCCTATGGATGCCTCCAGAACACTATCTAGTCTTGTTGCGGCTGGTCTTTTTTGTGAATGTCGGAGGTGTAGCCATGAGGGAGATCTATGACTTCATGGATGACTTGTATGTTTTGTTTAATTTTGCACTTTTCTACCCATAGACTAATGTGGTTCTCCCTTTTCTTTGTATAAGTCTGTTGCATCAGGTTTATTACACAGTAACATAAAGCAATCACCTTTTGTAAATGACAAAGCACTTGTTGCATTTCCATCTAAGGTAGTGGTTCTCAACCTGGTGGTCGGGACCCCCTCGGGTCAAATGATTTGCCAGGGGTCACCAAATCCTGGGCTGTTAATGAAGCCCACTCTCCCAGCTTTTTTGCAGCTGCCCAGCTGGGCTGTTCCTGGAGCCCGCGGCAGTCCACTCACCCTTTTTCGCAGCCGCCAAATCAGTTCACGGCATGGCTGGGGGGCACAGACTAGAGGTCAGCTGACTGGTGAGGAGTGTGAAGTGGGAGAGGCTTAGGTGTCACTGCTACGAGACACCACAAAGCCGGAGACACAGTGAGTAACATTACCTGTGATTATATTTGCCATTAAAAGTCCCCACTACAGTTCTCGGATAAGAAGACCTTGATCAAGAGCTTCTAAGTTGGCTGATCAGAACTGTCCCCAGCACTGCAACTTAGGTGTTTTACTGAAGTATTGACTCAGGAGGGCTGAATACAAATGCACAGCACACTTTTCAGATATTTGTAAAAAAATAAATAATCGCAAACCATTTTTCATTTTTCTTCCACTTCAAAATTATGTGCCACTTTGTGTTGATCTATCACATTAAAATACATTTATGGCCTTAATATAGACTTGCCTGTAGGTATAAATGAAAAAACAAATGCCTTGACTACCACTTTAAATCCTGTATAGGTTGATATCCCACTGTCAAAATCAGCATGTTTGTCCCATCGTGTGCAATGCTCAAGAAAGAGAAAAGATCTTCTCATGATGTAATAGGTTTATATGCATTTTGCCATCTGAACTTCATCAGAGCTGCCACTGATGAAGTCTAGTTGATGAAACGTATCAGAAGGGGCTGTAGACATGTTTGTACAAGCCTGATACTGAGTGAGGCATTGTAGATCAGGATAGTGGACATTATCTGTTTATAGTGTGGTAAAGTTCTGTATACATATGGGATTGTATGTGTGGTTTTAAGCTTGTTTTTTATAATGTGCCTATTAGATTGCTTTCTTTCCTGACCATTTCACAGCTATATACTGGTATCCGGACATGCTGATAGATCAGTGGGTTATTCATCTTTTCTACAGAGTTCATAGATACAAGTTTGATTCGATGGAGAGGGGAGATTATTAAGTGCATTTAGACTTGCCTTTACAGGTGGCCATTCTGAAGTGGTGAGCTCCAGGAGGTGGTGTGATTGCACCTGAAGTAGTAAATGATATTGTGGATAGCATTGGTGGATATATTATTCAAGATTACTCCTAGGATACAGAGTTTTGCTTCATTTACACACTAATATTTGCAAATTTCAATGTGCGCTGCCAATTTGCTTTTTGTCATTTCAGTTCCTTGGAATAACTTTTTGTTTTATCCAAATATACATTTCTGCATGGTCATAAAAGTTTTACTTAAACATTTTTAATCTCTTGATTTCAGGAAGTTCCACAAGAAGTTGGGCCAGCAGGCATGGATGGTGGCTGCAATCACAGTCACAGAGTTCCTCATAGTGGTAAAATATGATCCATACACCCTAACACTACCCTTACCATTCTACGTAACGCAGTGTTGGATTCTGGGTATAGTTCTTGTCCTCCTGTGGACGGCATGGCGTTTCTTTATCAGGTAAGGGAACTGGCCTGAGCCAATTTCACAACTGAGTCACCTCAATACTGGACACTCACCCCACTTCCTTCCCAGACCAATTTTCAGCTTTCCGTGGCCTTGCACTTTGACAATTACTCAGTTACTGTACCCAAATTAAATTTTTATAATTTTGCTCACACAAATGGAGCTTTCTTTTGGTGGTATTCACCACTGGGTTTATTTTTTGCAATCTGAGTAAAAAAAAGTGGGGGAAAAAAAAAAAGATTTTCTACTTTGTTTTAAATCCAATAAAATCTAATTTAGTCTTAAATTTAGACCAGAATGTATTTGACATATATTTTTGCTACAAAAAAAAAATCCTGATAAGTGTATAATTGGTTTGTGTGAGTTAGTGTCTACAAGCTATGTTGCATATCACTGAAACTTGATCATTCCTGATGTACTGGCGGCCTATCATTTGACGTCTCACAGATATGAGTGTTGCTCATTGGAAATCTTGGGGTACGACTTGTCATGCGCCTTTGCAGTCCCAAGTCACACGACAAGTTGCACTAGTGGAAACATAGCGTAAAGGCATAAATTACACATTTAATTTACTGAGGACAGTGGCATTCCCCACAAAATGACCCCATTTTGGAAAGCAAACACCTTAACTTATATTCTGTGAGGCCTAATGAGTCTTTTGAACATGTCACTTTTTACCACAAGTTTATGTAAAATGTGGAAAGAAAATTTTACTTTTTTTTTTTTTTTATTATACACAGTTGTCAAATTAGAAAATGTTTCTAAAACATAGCATGTACATAGCAAAACTTACACCCCAAAATACATTCTACTACTCCTCCGAAGTATGACAATACCAGATGATTGAGACTTTTCTGCAGCCTGGTCGCATACAGAGGCCCAACATTCAAGTAGCACAGTCAGGTGTTCTAAAGGCATTAATTGCACATTTCATTTCCTGACTACCCATCACATTTTTGAAGGTTCCTGAGCCTCTGTTAGGATTCTGTCCTCCTCGGTTTCCATTTCAAAGCCACTGCTTTCTTCTGACTCAAACTATCCGAGTCTGATGGAGAGGGTTCCCCCGCTACTCTCATCTGACATACTCTGAAGTATATGTATAGCCTTCTCGCTGCGGAATAATTTTTTTTTTTAGCCATGTTGACAGATTACTGGGACAGATGTGTCAAATGTGTGACAGATGTTTACTGGGCCAGATGTGCGCTAGATGTTCACTGGGACAGATGTGCGCCGGGCCCTCCTGCCAATCGGAGATTTGCCGTGTCCAGGGGACACGAGCGCAATGGGATTGCGCGGCTGCCTGATCCCGCTTCTTCTGAGAGACGTTCAGTAACGTCTGCTCAAAAGGACAAAACGCCGACCCGGCCATTTATATGCAGTGGCTGTGGGAAGAAGTTTAAAAAAGCCTTAAAATGGAGTGCACTAGTTTAAAGGAACCTATTTAGAAAATAAAAAAACAAACCTTTACAACCCCTTTAAGGCTGCTAATCACGAGCTGTGTGCTGGAGCTCCCTCCCCTGTCACCTTTAGCTCTTGGTGTCAGGAAAACTTGTTAGAAGTGATTTATGCTGATGGCAGAGGAATGAGACAGCAGAGAGAAATGACACTTGGTGCTTTTAAAGAGGGGCAAACACTATAAAAAGTTTTTGTATTATTTTTTTTAAGAAGAATGCTCTTTAATAATGCTGTATTACAATTATTGCTGTATATCATACTCCCTATGAGATTTGTTTTCTGTATTCTACAAAAAAACCTTGTTGATCCTGGTGCTCTGTCTCCACCTTCTGTTTTATGTCCCTAATTCAGCTAGGGATTTTGCAGCTGTGATTTTCTGATCACTTCCTCCCCATCACTTCTGAGCAGCCCATGTGACTATAGTGACTGGCAGAAATGCGCCCACACCATGTTATTTACAAAAAGTAACTAGGATTTAATTTCAAATATATATTTGTATGACAATTTAAAACATTTTTTATTGATATTAATAATTTTTTTTACTCTGTATTTCAAAGGCCATTTTATTTTTATTTTTTGAACATGTGACCAGCAGCAGAGGACTAGAGGCTCCTCCTGCTTATGTTTCCCTGCAGACAGGCTGGGAAAGAGCTGAGTCATGTGACATCTGTATATCGATTAGGAAAAAGGTACTTGTATGTTTTTTATTAAAATAATTACAGTGCCATCATCCACATACAGAAGTTGAACTTTAAAATATAAAACTCTACTTTTAAAATGGAGAGCATTTGTTTAATAAACTGGCGCAGTGCTACTTCTGGCCACAAGCGAGTGGAGTTGACGACAAATGCATGAACTTTTCATATGATGATGTAGGATCGAATATTTATCCATACAGAATTTGTAGCATAGCCTTTTCACAATAAGATTGAGCTGTAGAACTCCAGCTTTTCTTCCTCCAAAACAAATGCATGTAAATGAAGTGCAACCCCACTGTCAGTTTGTTTGTAACTTCTCTTTTAGTAGGAAGGGCTATTTGAGGTTATTATGAAGGCGTTTTCTTCATATGTAAATCACTTCACAGAGGGCAGGATCTGAGTGGTGGGAGTCTCCCTCAGGGCCGCTAAGGCAGTACAACTGGCTCTGCAGTACTGGGCCCAGGTATCCTCCACTAAACAGGGAGGCCTGGGGCAGCTTTATTGATTTATGCCTAAACAAATAGATTTTACTAGACCATACACCCCCACTACTATTTGCTCACCAGTGCTTAGATTACAAATCCCTGGGCCCCATAAGGTCAACAGAGGGACCCAGGAGGTGGGAGCAAAGGAGTGACTTTTTTTCATTTTTAGCTGTAGCCAGATAAAGTCAGGGCCACTGTTTACTTGCTTCTTGGAGGGAAGGTGGGGTGTAGGCAGAGTTGGGGGAGGGGGGCTTCATCGGCAAGCCTGTACGGGGCCCTATGATTTTGAACAGCTGCCCTACTCTCCCTGTTTACACTGGTCAGCATATTTTTAACTGGGCATGATTGAATTCCAATTATCATCCTTTCAATCCTGTCCAGCAGCACAGCTTAGAACAGGCCGTGTATGAAGGCGTTTCCTTCTTGAATAATGCTGTGAGGTGGCACTTGGGAGGTTTGCACTCTTCCTGTAGGTGTGATTGAATGCAAATTAGAATGTACTAAAGCCACCATCAGAGCCATGAAGGAAGTTGCATCATTTGCAGAGTCTGGAAGACTACAGAAGGGAGTGTTATAGACTCTAGCTGCTTCAGGAGGTGGCTGTGCAGTGGACATAGTCTATCAGTAGGCTATACAGAGTGCCACATGATACAAAGCCACAACTAAACCCAGAATATCAGGGTATCTGCCGACAACTGAGCAACATGGTACAAATGTTTGATCTATTCTGGGACTGATCATCAATGGATCAATAATCCATTCCTTTCTAGTGAAAAAGTTGGAATTCAGCTTTAAAATCTGCTGACGTGTTACAAGAGGAAATTTGGTTTTCCGTGGGTACCTAAGCTTACGTTTTTTTTTTTATTTGTGACAAATATATACAATGACAACTCTGTTCGTGAACAGAAGAGTTCACAAAAATTATCTTCGGTATACAAACTCTGCTTCTGTTCACGAACCACGGTCATCTTCCCTGATCGGACACGTTCATATTGAGAAGAGCAGTGCAAGATGAGTCTTGGGAGAACCAGTCCACTCAGATTGGAGTTTCTGCCCCCTGACTACCATGAGGGTGGGCTCACTTGATTGGGAATCATGGGATTTTTTTAAACCAGGCTATAAGAGGAGCTATATTTTTTTTCCTTTTTTTTTTTTTATGACATGAAAGAGGTCAGCTTAATGTAAAAGACCGTATGTAATGTTTTTAAATTCCTTTTTTTTTGTACTGTACATACATTTCATAATTTTATATATAAACCAAAAAAAGTTCAGAACAGATTAACCTGATTTACATTGAACCCTATGGGAAAATTTGTCGTTTCACAAATTACGCTTGTAAACGGAGGTATCGCTGTGTAATGCATACATGCATATTCACACATTACGATGTGCAACATGCAGTTTTTTTATTTTATGATAAATTATTTTACTATTGCTCAAATTACCAATTTTAATTCATTTGTATTTGCTTAAAAAGCTTGTCAGAACTGTCTTGGGTTCTGGAGCAGGGCTTTCAGTTGGCCTTGCATGATTAGATGGGGCTGCTTAAGGCCCCTTTCACATGGGGCACACTCCACTAGGGGCCCACCAGCTTGGCAGAAATCCTGTCAGCTGATCCTTGGTGAACAGGCGGATGGCTGGTCTGTGTCCACCACGCTTATGCAAAGTAGACGCATCCCGCTATCCTCTCATCCTCGCTTGTCCGTTTTACACCCAACTGCCATTCGATCCAATCCACTTTGCTAGACGTCTGTTTTTAGCGGCTAGGTTCAGAAATCATTGCGACGTGAGGCCGTTGACACCCACCGCTTTATGGATGGTCTGATTGGGTCCCTGTACAAAACTGACAGGCGGACCCGATCAGTCCACCCATGTGAAAGGGGCAGAACTGTTCTGCTGCAGACTGCTTTGTGCACAACAAGTTAGTTTATACATGGCTTGTTAAATATTGATGTTCACCCTGCACTGGCCACCCATATTGTGTGAAACAAGATAAGACCTGCACATTTCAGTGCAACTAAACTTCCAAATATATTCTCCAGCGATGCGGCTGTTGCATCCCTCAACGGCTGTGGTCATCTCTCTTCCTTGGGGTGCCAGGTTTTCAGCCTCTTGATTAGCCTGTGGGGGATGATATCCTGCGCATGCGAGTTGGGTATTCCAGCACATCCAGAGTGTTCTGAGAATGCACGATGAGCTGAGCATGCACGCTCCATTTACATTCAGTAGAAAATGGCGAGCAGGCAGGTAAGTGCTCAACTACAGGGTCAGAACAGCCACCCACAATACACGTTGTGTAGAGAGGTCTACAGAGTTGCGATTGAAGTAAGCTGAAACCAGCCAAACTTGGAAGATGTTCAGCACACCATACACTGTAGACCAGGCATATGCAATTAGTGTACCTCCAGCTGTTGCACAACTACAAGTCCCATCATGCCACTGCCTTTAGGTGTCGTGCTTGTGGCTGTCAGTCTTGCAATGCCTCATGAGACTTGTAGTTCTGCAACAGCTGGAGGTCCGCTAATTGCATATCCCTGCTGTAGACTATCCGAAGTTGATGCTGAAGTGGTGGGGAAATGGGTAGTGCCTTACTCGTACATTCCAGAGTATACAAGTGTCACCAGCACACCAGAATCGCTCAACAAAAGACCATCTATTCTGTCACAGGAGAATGCAACATTCCAGGCTGCATAAGGACCCCTTCAGTGTCTGTTGTCTACTCTAGACGAAAGGTTCCCTCTTTGGCCCCAAAACATTGCATTTTGTGACGGAATAAACATATATTTGTTGGGGGGATTGCGCTGTGCTGGTGACCCTTGTATACTTTAAAGTGACCTTCAAGCATATAAAAAGCCCTTCAACACAAGCCAAGAATGCCATTTATGTAGTTGCCTGGAAGTCTTTTAAAGCCTTGTCACCATTACCGTTTCTTTCTTGTTTGCAGAGACATTACACTACGCTACAAAGAAATCCGTCGGCAAAGACAAGAGTACAGAGATGAGGATGATACGTTACAGAGGAACGGTGATGCAAATACCGAAAGGAACTCGCCTAAACCGAAAAACCAATGAGTTTTACCATACCAACTACCCCACGCTGTGTCTTTCCACCCTACCCACCGTTGCTGAACATGAATTGTACTTTTTATATTTTAATGTATTGGATACTTCTGCTATTTAAAAAATGAAACCTGTAAACCTCGTGCTTCGCCCGTTCATTTTTTTTTTCTTCTATTGTCCGTTTGGAATGGAAACTGGAACTTTAAGGTCAGGACTGCTGATCTGCACCTTCTGACTTGCCACTTTTGTACAGTAACTGATGATGAACTAAACATTTTACATTTAGCAAATAATTTAAATAATCTGTAACAAGTGGAGTTGTGTATTTTTGTTATATTTATGGAAAATGGTGATATTTTTTTTAATTTTTTTAATGGGGAGTCCATTTCATTTAATAAGACATTTTCTTAATTTAATATTGAAGTATAACCGCTAATACTGAACAAAAAAAGGTTTTAGTGTTTGTCAGTTTTAGGGCTTTTAATGTGTTTGAAAATCATTCCTTGCAGCCGTTTTGCAAGCTGAGGGTTTTTGAGATGATTGTTAATCCACCAGGAAGCAGATTATAATGGATATTCATTACATGACCATTCCATTGGTTCCTAGTGGATTGTTAAAGTAGAATTCGAGCCTAACACCAACTATGTTTAGAAAAGTCTTGTCAGGTCATGTGAGCTGCAGCCCCATCTTCCCTGTCAGCAGCTGCAACAGGGGAGAGGAGGGTGTGCTGACCATGGCTGGTTATGGGTGACGTCCCGGAATGCCCAGCCATTGTCTAAGGCTCCTTGCTCTTCCCTGCAGCAGCCTCTCACTAACGGGATCATGTGACTGGATACATTAGCATAGGTGGGGGGTGCTTTAGACCGGAATTCCACTTTAAGAATATGTTTGGCTTACAAACATGACTGCTACTAACTATGGTGGTGAACGATGGTCTTTTAGAGTAATGTGGTTTTGTTTTGTTTTTTGCTTTTTAAACAGGTTGTATTTTATTGCAGGTATGTGTAGCCTTAACTTTATACTCCATGTTTGGATGTATACACATGTGAACTCAGTTTAAAGTGAGCCCAGCTCAGTCATTTTAAAGTTTTTTAAAAGTGAAAGTCCCAACCATGATCGGACACAAGGGGGTTGATTCACTTGAGGCAAATGGTCTGTGCACTTACACTAGATCTGAGGGGAAGCTCTGCTGATTTCCATCATGTGCAAGCACAAAAAACATTTCTTGCATGTACCCCTCAAATCTAGAGCAACTGCATTTGCAGTACACAGGCAGTGCTCAGTCTGTTTGCCTTTTGTAAATAAACCCCAATAGTGTCTGCTGCTGCTTTCTGTTTAACTTTGTTACTAGAGACTTCCAGACCTCTGCATCAAGTCCCACCCACTCATCTGCAACTTGTCAAATAGAAGTGCCCTTATTGGCCACTAAAATGCTCTTTTGGGACAATAAAATGGCACTGCTAAGCTTATAACTTAGGGCAATTAAACCTCTAGTGGTAAAGTGAAGCTGAAACTCGGATGCACAGTCAAATTTTCTACAACGATTTTGATAAATAGTGTTCAATTCAGTAAGCATATGTTTTGATTGATTGCAGTGCTCACAAAGGTTTGTTTTCTAACATTGTATACGCTTGCTTTTATGCTTTTAAGAATTTTTGTTATGGGTGGGTGAAGATGTAGATTGCCAGAATGCAAATATTTGGATTCAGGCCATTCCAATTGTATTTTAATTGGTAAGGCCGGCCATAGACGGATTTATTTCCTGCAACCACAGGTTGCAGGAAAGAAATTCTCTTGAATCCCCCATCAACAGTGTTGATGGGGGAATTCATCCGGGCAACGGAAGCCATTCCTGCCGGGAGAAGACCGTGATTGCACTAATCGCACGACCAATCCGGCAGGGTGGTCGTACTCAAGTTGATGGATCAACTTGGAAACGTACAGCTTGCTCGTAAAGTGTTAGAATCCTGCTGAACTGGCTGAGATTCGAAGTGTTGGTGAAAAGGATATTGGTGATCAGGCTAGGTTCACACTTGTGTGACCCCTGTTCTGTGAGTAGGACAACCCATTTATCTCAGTGGGCTGCCCTACCCACAGAAATGGGGGAAAAGTCCTGGACCCTTCTTTAAAATTGCACGGCACCATGCAGTTTTGAGCCCTCAAACGTGGGTGTTTGGCTGATGTGTAGGAGTGCCATTAAGAATTGGTGACACACTCATGCCTCTGATAAGAGTCTGCAAGCCTGCCTGCAGGACAGAAACGCACACAATTGTGCAAATGTTCCCCACCTGCACAATTTGGATTACACTTGGGGAAGCAGCTGGCTTTCTATAAGTCCTAGACGTATAGAAAGCCACCAAGGGTGATCCAGTATGAGCAATACCCACAGTCATGCTGACATGAACACATTAGCAGTTTCTTCAACTGGCAGGTTGCCTGACACAAGCCCTGAAGGGGGGACCCCTGAAATGTGTTTTTTATGGACAATTGTGCAAATTTAAAGGCATATTGCCATTACTACAGCTTCACCTACCCAAAGTCAAACCTTTGAGGCTTTGCCTTGATTGAGACTTGGAGTATCTAAACAATAACAATGATCTTTTTTATCTGGTTATGCCTTTTTTTTTAAATGCATTTTATTTGATACGTTTAAAGTTGCTTATTATCTTGCCAGCTTTTACATTGCTCTTCGCTAACTGAGGACTTCAAGACCACCCTTTTCCCTGTTATGGACAACAGGAGAGGGATGGGGTTCAGGGGGTCTAGCCCATTTTCCTGATAGACGAGAGTGAGTTGTCATCCTAGAACTGGGAACTTCACCAGGTAAAAAAGATTTAAATATAAACACAGGGAATGCATTTGTTCCAAGGAGTCAACCAACTTGCTTAGATTAACCTGGTGAGAAGCAGTTGTAAGGACAGGAAGCAGAGCCTTCATCTGCAATGAGCCAATAGCTGTTTCTCTAGAACTTCACACAATTAACATGCATTAATACATCTTATTTACATAAGACAGATTTTTTATCCTTAATAAGCTGATTTCTTTTACATTTGCATAGCTATAGAAAGGTAATCTTTGAAAAGTTTATACGTTTTCTCTCTGGTTGGGTTAATAAAATATTGCATTAGATGATTCAGTTTTTTTTTTAATACAGCCAGCAGGTGGCGCTCTAGGCTTCCTTTTCATGTGAAATTTAAAAGGGCTGTTTACAGAGCTAATGCTGACATTTACACACACTACTAAATGAGTCAGCAATGACTTCTCCCCATCCCTGCAAGCCTGTTCAATGTGACAGGTACAACATTTTCAATAACTAAAAACTGCATGGCTTTATGTTGTCTTAAAAACCCCCATACTGCTTGGAGGCCTGAGTCATTGAACTCTGTATAACAAAATGTGTGTGTGTGTGTGTATTTATCTCACACACTTTAGCCCTGGTTCACACTAGTGCCGCTTTACAATCGCATTATTTCAGAGCGGTTTCAGCCGCAGATCAGTGATTTTCAGCTTAATTTAACAGAAGTCTATGCAAGTTGCAATGAAATACCCAAAAGTGCAGGAACCTTTTTTAAAGTTGCTGCCACTTGAGTCACAATGATTTGCAGGGTTCCATTGACAGCAATGTGGGGCGTCTTGTCATGTGATTTTTGAACTGTCCAATCGATTGACAAATTACTCCAGTGTGAACCAGGGCTTGGATTAAAACGAACTGAAAAAAGTAAAATAAATCGGATCATATTGCAAACATTATGGAGTAAATAGGTTTTAAAAGTTTATCCTGGATGAGAGGTTTTCTTTAAAACATTTGTGCAGCAATCTGAATGTTTTTAAAGTCCATGCTGAACGATTATGGAAGTATTCTGATAGGTTAAATCATACATCAGAGACGACTGCTTTTGTCAGGCTGCTAGGGGGGGTTTATTTACCTTCCTCCCTAAGACAGGGGAAATGCCCTAAAACCCGGTTCACACTGGGGCGACATGACAGGCAGCTCAGCCGCCTGACGTGTCGCGTCCCATTCAATGCAATGGAACCATTCTAATAGGAGCGACGCAAGTTGCTCCGACTTAGAAAAAGGTTCCTGTACGACTTCGGGGGCGGCTTGGGGTGACCTGCATTGACTTCTATACAGAAGTCGTTTTGCAAATCGCCTCTGAAGTCGTCCTTAAGACGACTTGCAGAGTTGCCCCCAAACTCGTGCCGCTGCTGTGTGAACCGACTCTTAAACCTGGTACAAACTAGTCAATTGAGCAGATGAAAACAATGTGCAGGAAAGTGGGGGAATGCATGGGATAGTTGCAGCTGGAAGTGTCTGGCTTGATTAAAGCGTATACTTAAAGATTTTTTTTTTTTCTCTCTAGAGCAGGGATCTCCAAACTTTCGAAACAAACTGTCCTTCAGGCTTTTAGGCGGCCTGTACTGTGGCCAGTGAAAGGACACAGTTCCCCTTCATTGCTATTAGAGTGTAGGAAATAGTGCCCCGTTGTTGGTATCAATGGGAGGAATTGTTCCTTATCATTGGTGCCAGTGAGAGGAGTAGTGCCCTATTGTTGGTGACAGAAACTATGCCCCACTGTGGGGGAATAATGCCCCAGGGGGCAGATAAAAGCAAGCAAAGGGCCACATCTGCCTCCAATACTGCAGTATGTCCTACAATGTGCAGGCTGCTGGATTCTGTAGAAATTTTTACTGCAGGGCTGTCCTGTCTTCTTCTGAACACCCAGCACTCTGGGGGTTTTAGGTCTATAGTCACAGCTGCAGATGATCAGACAGATAACCATTGAGAGTCTGATCAGTCACAAGATTGTCTCCATGTTCACTGGGGCTGGGTTCACATATGTGCGCATTTGATGTGGGTTTCCCTGCATCCAATTCGCATGACATGCGCCTGTGACCGGCTCTCAATGGAGCCAGTTCCCACAGGTCCGAGGTGGCCATGGTCCACATTCCAAAAGGGTCCTGTGCATGTTTGTGTCAGATTCAGGCAAAAATTGGTACCCAATTCGCACCTGAACCGGTGAACAGGAGCGCAAAGAAATCCATTCTGCAGGCAGTGTAATCAAAGTGTTTTGCAATGGAGGAGGGAGGGAACAGAGGGTGTGTCCTTGTTGGATGATCTCAGCACAGCTGGAACTGGAGATGTAAAGCTTTTAACCTTCACAGTGCAAGAATTTAAGCAGCAGGAAGACGACAGGGCAGCCCTGCAGTGAAAATCTATAGGATACAGCAGCCTGCACATCATGGAGCATATGTCCTTACAGATAAGTGATATAATTAAAGAAAAAATAATGTCTAACTAAACTTCAAAAGTTTAACGTTTAAAAGATGGTGTATTTACCAATACTTGTAAACTCCTCCCTTGTGTGGACATCCAAAAGCCCAGAGGCTTCTGCTGGGCGCTTCCATCTTGGATGATGATCCACCTCACTCCTCCCACAGCAGCTACATAAAGGGGGTATGTGGAGTAATTAGACACTAGTAAAGCACTGAAATTTTAGCCGCTGAAAATGGCGTTTCAGGTTTGTACCCAAAGCAAAAAAGGTGCCGATTTAATGCCCGCGATTTTGTTGCGTTTATGTTTTTTATTATAGGTCATGCAACTAAAAAAAAATGCATTAAAAACACAACACAGGTGTATTTTTGATGCGTTCTTGCTGTGTTTTCAATGGGGAGGTGCTGACCAGAAAGCGGTAAGCAGGATTTTTAACGCCACTTCAAAGGGTGCCGAAATTTATATTCATTTAAATTCGTAATAGAAATAATTGTATTATATTTGACTTTTTATTAATAAAAATATATTTAAAAAAAAAAGCTGCAATTTTGGCTTTTGCCAAGTGCATCCTGAACTTTCATTTCGGTGTACCACTATTGGACACTCAGCGGAAGAGAGGGCTATGATGCGCAAAGCGCGCATTGCTGCCGTTTGAGGTGTTTGAGTATCATGCTTCCTGGATTGGTCAAAATTGCTAGTAGATTCAAATACGGCAAGTGAATAAAATATATTTTATTAAAAGCTACCAGTAAGCATTTTCAAAATACAATTTTTATTTCTGTGCTTTTTCCTGCATTTTGTTTTATGTTGCAACAGGGTCTCTTTAAGTCTTTGGGTGTTTACAGCTAGTGATGGTCCCCTATCCACTCACCCTTGACTGGGTTAAACCTACAAGGTTGTAAAGCTCTCTATAGATTTTTTTTTTTTTTTTTTTACCCCAAGGCACAAGCCAACAGTCATCAGAAAGAGAGATTCACAGAGATTCATCCTGGAACAGTCCACCCAAAAATGAAACGTAAAAGTGGATTCTACATGAGAAAAGTTAACTGGTAATATTTACCAATATTCATCACGAAACGCACCAAAAATGTGTGTGGAAAAGTTCTTTGTAAACCACTAACACAATGTGCACAGGACAAGCATTTCCCACACACTTACCTCAAAGTTTTTAGATCTGAACTCTTCTGCAATATTACAGATGTGTAATTTTGAATGTAAGCTCCTTTTACCTGATTACATTTATGTGTAGACATTCATTAAAATGTAATCTAACCGGGTCTTTTGTGATTCATTTAGAAGCTGTTGCTTTAACTTGTTCAGCTAGAAGATGGTGTAGGGTGGAATGTATGAAGTGTGGACAAGAGGAGCCAAAATGTGTTTTCTATTCTTCCTAGAACTCATGCTAATGTTCTCCACCTACAGATGGCTGAAAGCCATGGAGTAAGCCCCCCCCCCCTCCTGTTCACACCACTGCGGATTTGAAATTGCGCTACTTTAGCTCGATTTCAAAGCCGTACATCGGTGTGATTTGCACTGCCGATTTCATTGCGCCTTCATACATCAGCATTCTATGCAAGTCGCAACGAAATCTGTAAAAAGTAGTGTAGGAGCCTTTTTCATAATCACTTGACATGAACGCTTCCATTGTTGGCAATGGGGTCTGACTTATCACGCGATTTGGACCTGTCAAATTGCATGACCAGTGTGAAGGAGGGCTAAATCAAGCTACACAGAAAAACCTCCTACATAGTCTAGTATTTAAAGCTCAAAATTTGAGATTGCAAACTTAACCCAGACATTAGCTGTTGATACGGTACGATTAGAAATCCTTGAAGCATTCCAGAAGCCTAAAAACCTCAGGTGCTACAGTTTACAAACCTTGGCCAAAATAAAAAAGGTAAATTTCACACCACCTGGTTGCATCATGGCAGTAAACTGGGCTAGTATTATACCCATTAAATTCTTACTAAACTCACAACAGTAAAAATCAATCTGTATATGCAGTAAAGCATGCTTGTTATACTAACTGGGGAACCTAAGGGGTTAATCCTCTGCATTGTGTATAAAAAAAGGCTGTTTGACTGTCTTCCCTGAACCTCCCCTTCCTTCACAGTCCCCAATCCATCTCCTGATAGTACAAAGTCTTAGGGAAACTCTGCACATGCTCAGTTTGGTGTGTATTGCTAGAGAGTTTTTTTCCGTTCTTGGGAGGATGCATGTGATTGGCACAGGGCCAATCGGCACTGTCCAGACAGTGTCGGGACCTGTAGTCGGGAGACCAGATATAGTGCATGCAGGCTCCTGGGTTTAGTAACACTTTAACCTTCTAGGTCAAGTTATCTAGGAATTTTATCCCAACTGTATCACTGCTTAATCCCCCCCCCCCCCCTCTTCTGACCTCACAATGGACAGGTTATGTGTCGTTTTGGAAACCATCTATATTTTTCACCCTTACCTGCCGATTTCTTGGCACTGAATCTGCCTTTTGTGACTCCAAAGGAAGCATCCAGCTGAGAGCGGTGTTCTTTGCTTCTCAGAAGATCTTTTAGATAATTTGAACATATATATTTACACACAGAGATCCACGGTCCTGCTCAGTTACTGGGCCTTCGCGGCCGCCGGGCATGCGCATTGGGTTTGCAGTAACGCGGCGGTGCGTGCGTACCCCTAGTGGCTCTGCAAGACGAGGACGTCATATGACGTCCTCTCAGAACAACAGAGCTATCGTGCCGCCGTCAATTGACGGCGGCCGGTAGTAAAGTGGTTAATCTCTGTGTAGCACTTGAAGATGGTCACTTTGCTGGGTATATGTAAGACAACCACATAGTGTGTCTCCATCTAAAATCTTCTAGCTATACTTGGATCCTAATCCATTAAAAGGACGGGAGAGCAGGTTCCTTCTACATACCCTTAAACAGGTTTCATAGCACCCTGGGAGCCCTAAAACCATGGAAACTCAAATATGCAAGCTGTGATTTCAGCTATTCTATCCTGTTCCTCATCGCTGCTTCTTCCACGTGTGGGTGCATCTTTGTTATATCGCAGTGTTCAATGTGCCGCTGTACTTTTGAAACTGACGCAAAGGCTCTGTTAATTTCCGTCTTCCTGAATGCTAAATGAAAGTCTGTCTGCTATCTGTAATTAGTAGGGAAAGAAAAACTCTGCTCTATTATTATTATTATTATTATACAGGATTTTTTTTAGCACCAACAGTTTGCGCAACGCTTTACATCAGGGAAGACAGTACGGTCACAGTACAATTCAATACAGGAGGGATCAGAGGGCCCTGCTCATTAGAGCTTACAATCTAGAATGGAGGGTCAAGTGTAACAAAGGGTAGTTAGCTGTGGGGGGATGATCAGATGGACTCAGATGAAAATACAGTTGTTAGGTGTGGGAAGGATAGGCTTCTCTGAAGAGGAGGGTTTTCAGGGATCGTCTAAAAGCTAATAGAGACGGACAGATTGGGGTAAGGAGTTCCATAGACTTGGAGAGGCTCTAGGTGAGTAATGGAAAACAGGTGAGCTGAGGAATGGACTCCTCCCACGGGTGCTAGCCTTGGCTCACCGGCCGTGCAATGGATACAAGAAGGAATGGATGGCTGCACACCAAAGTTATAGTCTCTTTATTGTGAAATCCATAAACATGAATGACACCACAGGACGGTAAAAGCAGGTACAGGCAGACGCGTTTCGCACAGCAACGCTGTGCTTATTCATTACCTTTTGAAACTGACGCAAAGGCTCTGTTATTTTCCTTCTACTATCTATAATTACATAATCTGTCCCAGTGTTCAAAAAAACAAACTAAATTCCTGTCCTGGCTTCACTGGAAAATGGCATCAAACCCTCTCGTCAGT
This sequence comes from Rana temporaria, assembly GCF_905171775.1. NCBI lineage: Eukaryota > Metazoa > Chordata > Amphibia > Anura > Ranidae > Rana > Rana temporaria. The sequence goes on along the minus strand of NC_053499.1, from coordinate 38,782,627 downwards.
GTTGCATGAAAATATTTTGCATTGACTGAAGAAATGTACATGGTGTGTCTAGAAACTAAAGTTTATGTGACATTTAACAGTCCTTTGGAGAATGGCCAAGTATTTGATCCTTTGTCAACAAGGACACAAATAGGCTACTTTAGCTAGACATGACATCATAACAGCTATTTAGAATTAATCTGACTTGACTTGCAAACTGGAATTGGGTTGTTTGCTATAGGTACTGATTTTTTTTTTCTGTTTGCACATCACAGCTTTATATGTGTGGTGATATATTCAAAGAACTTTGCATTGATACACAGTTTGGACACATACATGGGGCCCCAGGAACTATTAAAAAAAAATCTGTGTAGCTTTTGTAAAATGTTCATTCATTTTATTGTTTGACCTGTAGGCCATTTGGGCACTTCAAAAGGACAAGGGTTGATCAGTGGGGACAGAATTATTATTATTATTTTTTTTTTTTTTACTAGTAATGGCAGCGATCTGCGATTTTTATTGGGACTGCGACATTATGGAGGACACATCGGACACTTTTGACACATTTTTGGCACTATTCACATTTATACAGCGATCAGTGCTATAAATATGCACTGATTACTGTATAAATGTGACTGGCAGGGAAGGGGTTAACACTTCTTGGAGTTTCTATTTTAATTTCCACAGGAAAGGCAAGTGTTGTTGGAGGCATGGGTCCTTACTGGAAATCAGTGTTGAAAGGAGTTCATTGTTAGGATGGATGTATACTGCCATATACAGTATAATCACAGAATGTGTGTGCAACTTCCCTACCAACAATATTCTTAGCAGAGCTGACTTCTCATAATAGCTAAACAGCCATTAGGCCGCCTGTGAAAGTTAGAGCTGAGGGCTGTAAATAAAGGCCTGTACACAGTCGCTGTAAATCTGAGGGGGAAGATCTGAAATGAGGGAATGCTCAGCTGATTTTATCATCCAATCATGTGCAAGCTAAAATGCTGTTTTTTATTTTCCTTGCATGTCCCCCCTCGGAGTGGATCTGCCTTTAGTAAATAACCCCCAGTGTTTCTCAACTCCCGTCCTCAAGGCGCCCCAACAGGTCATGTTTTTAGGATTTCCCTCAGATGAAACAACTGTGGTAATTACCGTATTTATCGGCGTATAACACACACTTTTTGTTCCCCTTAAAATCAGGGGAAAATCATGGGTGCGTGTTATACGCTGATCCCCGCTGTCTCTGAAGGTAAGAGGAGCGCCGCTGACATAGACCGAGCCGAGCCGAGTGTACTGTGTGCTCGGCTCCGCTCGCAGTCACACCCAATCCTGCCTCTATGCCTTTATGTCCCACCATTGAACTGGTGTTGTGTCCATCATAGGAGTCAGGGCAGGACTGCGAGACGAGCCGATTACACAGGACATCACGGTGGCACTAAATTTAAAAACACATCATGCTGCAATTTTCGGCAAGGTGCAGATGGACACTTATAAGGCTGCAGATGGACTCTTATAAGACTGCAGATGGACTCTTATAAGACTGCAGATGGACTCTTATAAGACTGCAGATGGACACCTATAAGGCTGCAGATGGACACCTATAAGGCTGCAGATGGACTCTTATAAGACTGCAGATGGACTCTTATAAGACTGCAGATGGACACCTATAAGGCTGCAGATGGACACCTATAAGGCTGCAGATGGACTCTTATAAGACTGCAGATGGACTCTTATAAGACTGCAGATGGACTCTTATAAGACTGCAGATGGACACCTATAAGGCTGCAGATGGACTCTTATAAGACTGCAGATGGACTCTTATAAGACTGCAGATGGACACCTATAAGGCTGCAGATGGACTTTTATAAGGCTGCAGGTGGACACCTATAAGGCTGCAGGTGGACTCTGTGCAAGGCTGCAAATGGACACTGGGCAAGGCTGCAGATGGACACTGGGCAAGGCTGCAGATGGACACTGGGCAAGGCTGCAGATGGGCATTTAAAATGTACGCTTTCTTTCCTTAACCTCCCTGGCGGTATGATTCTTTCAGAAAAAAGGTGCTGAAAGCGGTACCATTATTTGCAAGGAAATTTGGCGTTTTATACTGTAGGTCTGTAATTCTTAGGAATAACTCACTTAAATCTGACCAAACAAGAGTATTGTAGGGATCCGGGGTGTCATGTTACATGATATTATTCTTATTATGTACTGTCTCTTTAATGCCTATCTAGTTTGACTCTTGTGGCATTCCTTAGTTTGCATGCTGCTCAGTCTCCTCCCCCTCTTTGCTGTATCAGTCATTTTAATGCTGTAATTCATCTGACCTGTGTCTATTCTCTATACCTGCATGGAAGAATCGTTCTTTTACCTGTTGTAACTTGCATTCTACGGATCATACGACGAATAAACATCGCCAGATCTTCTTTCATGTGAGTTGTGACTGAGTAAGCTATCTGGAAAGGTGATTTGGGATGGATAATCTCTTCAGGGCAATGAGCTCCATGTGCTACTGAAAAATACATTCATAGCCTTTGTAGCCGATTCAGAATAGTAAAAGAACGTATCCAGCAGCCTGCACAGAGATAACTGCGTCACAGGACAGATCATAGTGAAGTGTAACTGTGTGTATTGCATGAGAATTCTGCATACAACCCCAGCACAGCTTGTTACAGCTCCTCACAGTATACAGACACTCTTCACTGCTACAGTCAAGCCTGTGTACTGCAGGCCATCATGAGTGGAAAGGGCTCAGTGTGTGATGAAACACCACAGCATGCTTCACACAGAGAAAGTCAGGATGAGGACCCAGAGTTCACTGCATTGACCAAACGCTCTGTGAAACCCACTTGGAAGGTTAAAGAGAACTATGAATCCATGAGAACTGAACTAGCAACCAGTTTGAAGCAGATTTGGGATAAAATCCTCACCCACATTGATGTGATTTCATGTCCCAGCCATGAGGTACTGCAACTAGAGGGCGCCATAAAGCATCTCTCTGCTTCATACGAACTGTAACCAGACTACAAGCAACAAATATAAAACTATTCTGCAAAGCATCAACACTGAGGAGTCCTTAGAGCAACTTAACAATGCCCAGCTTCTTAATGAGGAAAGAGAAAGCTTTATCCAGCGAACTAAAGCAAAGGCAGAAGCAAAATTAATGCTGCCACGGGCACTGTATCTCACAAATCTGTATCCACCAGACGTTCTAAAGGTTCCTCTAGATCCCGAAGTTCAAGGCACTCAACGCTTAGTGAACAGCTAATAAATGCCCGCGCCGAAGCAGAGGCTATCAAGGTACGGGCCGCATATGCAAAAAAGAGAGCAGAAATGGAAACCGAGGCAGCGCATCAAAAGGCAGAAATGGAAACCGAGGCAGCGCATCAAAAGGCAGTAATGGAAACCGAGGCAGCGCATCAAAAGGCAGTAATGGAAGCCGAGGCAGCGCATCAAAAGGCAGCAATAGAAGCTCAAACGGCACGTCAAATGGCAGCAATTGAAGCTTTAAAGGAACAGAGCAACTACGAGGCAGCTGCAGCAAAACTAAAGGTTTTGGAACAAGCTATCGGTGCAGATGAAAACGCTAGCGAAAGGGTCAGCGTCAAGGCAGATGTAGAAGATCCTTTTGAACGCACTAAGAACTATGTTCTAACCACAGCAGTGAACACTCGATTACCTCCACGTTTCACGGCAATGCAAGGACTTCACCACATCATCAGGTAAAAGCTGTTCCAGCCACTTCCTACATGCAAACCCACCCCAGTGCAGCTCCCGACTGTCATGCTGATCCCACATATGTCACAAAACGGCACACTAATCCGCAAGCAAGTCGCCAGCCTCCTGCTAACAGTACTGTTCCAGACCTCACCCAACAATTCAGCTGAATGCCCTTGCTGCACCATATCTTCCCACGTCTCTTTGCAACGATACCATAAACAATGCAATCCACAACAATCAACCAGCAACCTCCTATGTAAAGTCAGAGGCAACCGATACAACAGAGGTAGTAAAGTACTTACTTCGACATGAGCTCGCCAAGTCAGGCCTAGTAAACTTCGACGACCATCCTGAAAATTATAGAAGCTGGAAAGCCGCTTTCAAAACTACATTAGGCGGTATCGGTTTTACTGCCGATCGTGAGCTGGATCTGCTGATCGGGTTTGCTTGGCCCACAGTCAACAGAACGTGTCAAGAGCCTCAGGTCAGTTTACATCGACAATCCAACTGCAGGTCTCACCGCAGCATGGGAGCGTCTAGACAGACTTACGGTAGTCCTGAAGCCATAGAGAATGCATTGCTCAAACGATTGGAAAATTTCCCAAGGATATCTGGTAAGGACAATATAGAGTTCCAGAGACTCAGCGACCTTCTTCTCGAAGTCCAGCTTGCCAAAACTGACCCTAAGCTACCTGGCCTCAGTTACCTGGACACTGCTCGAGGAGTTAACCCTATCGTTTGCAAGCTTCCGCATGGCCTACAAGAAAAGTGGATCCAAGTTGGGTCATCATACAAACGGGAAAACAAGGTTTCCTTTCCCCCGTTCTCCTACTTCTGCAATTTCGTCAGGAACATTGCTGACACCAAGAACGATCCTAGTTTTGCATTCAGCGAGTTCAATACTCCCTCACCTAAAGATGACAACCTACATACTAGCTACAGGAACCGCAGAGGTCCCGTGTCTGTTAGGAAGACAGACATTATTCCCACTCCCGCCCCAAACAAGAGCGGCAAGATCGAAAACCCAAACCGATTATGTCCCATCCACAAGAAGCCTCATCCCCTCAAAAAATGTATCGGTTTCAGAAAGAAGCCCCTACAAGAACGAAAGGAACTCCTAAAGACTTTTGGGGTATGTTATAGATGCTGTGCTTCCACCGATCACTTTGCCAAGGAATGTAAAACTCCTATCAAGTGCATAGAGTGCGGTTCCGAGGACCATGTGCAAGCACTCCATCCCCTTGAGTCCAATCCTTCACAACATGCAGACCTTCCTCCTGGGCAGAACCACAGCGGGAGAGTACAGATCACGTACCTAATTCCACCATGGTATTTTCTTCGTGCACTGAAGTCTGTGGGGAAGACCACTGTGACAAATCTTTGCGCTAAAATATGCCTAGTGAATATTCATCACAAGGATCAGCCAGAAAAGACTTTAAGGGTGTATGCTATCTTAGACGATCAAAGCAATCGATCGCTTGCACGATCCGAACTGTTCGATCTATTTTGCACAAAAGGAGAGGTTCACCCTTACACCTTAGGCACTTGTAGTGGAACTACAGAGGTTTTTTGGAAGAAGGGCTCATGGATTTATTGTGTCCTCCCTAGAAAATAACCTACAATTACCCTTACCTACACTTGTAGAGTGTAACCAGATACCAGCCAACAAAGAAGAAATACCTACACCAGAAGTTGCCTTCTACCACCCTCATCTAAGGTCAATAGCCAGTGAAATCCCACCACTTGACAAAGATGCTAAATCCTTCTTCTGCTGGGAAGAGATATTCTAAGGATCCACAAGGTACACAGGCAGGTCAGCGGACCTCCAGAGGCCCCATTCGCCCAGTACCTGGACTTAGGCTGGGTCATCATAGGCAACGTCTGTATAGGCAAAATGAAAAGGCCTACTAACATTTTCTTCATTCAAGACAAATGTATTGCCAAATGGTCGTAATACTCACTTTGAGCCATGCCCACATCACTACTGGGTTAAAGGAGAAGGTAACTAGCTGCAAGTTGCAACATGGCAACACAAACCTTTCCCGCACCTACGATGACAGCTTTGGTTCTACAGTTTTCAATGTAAGCAGTGAAGACGACAAGTTGGCTCCTTCGGCAGAAGACAAAGAATTCCTTAAAGTAATGGACAATGAGTTCTTTCAGGAAGATTCCAATAGCTGGGTAGCACCCCTACCCTTTCGCCTCCCGAGAGAGAAGCTACCAAACAATCTACATCAAGCAGTCAAAAGATTCTCCTCCTTAAAGCGTACCTTAAGCAGGAAGCCAGAGATGGAAAGACATTTTGTGGACTTCATACAGAATATCTTTGACAGGGGTCATGCTGAACCGCACCCCCATTGAAAGCAGGGAGAAGAATGCTGGTACCTCCTTCCTTCGGTGTGTATCACCCACGAAAGCCAGACAAATCAGAGTTGTCTGACTCCAGTGCCCAACATTGAAGGCTTCTCACTTAACGACATGCTCCTCACAGGGCCCAACTTGAACAACAACCTCATTGGAGTCCTAATTCGCTTTCGTCAAGAACCTGTAGCGGTGATGGCCGACATTCAACAATGTTCCACTGCTTCATTGTCAAGGAAGATAACAGGAATTACCTCAGGTTTCTATGGCACAAGGACAACGACATCACCAAAGAGGTAATTGATTACCGAATGAGGTGCATGTCTTTGGGAACAGCCCTTCCCCAGCTGTAGCAATCTATGGACTAAAAAAGACAGCTCAGCTTGGAGAAGCTGAGTATGATCCGATGCTCGTCAATTTGTTGAAAGGAACTTTTACGTAGACGACGGGGGCTCAATCCTTTCCTACTGCTAAAGAAGCAATTAATCTTCTTACCAGAACAAAGGAGATGCTAGCTGTAGCAAACTTGAGACTTCACAAAATTATATCTAACAGCCAAGAGCTAATGAATGCATTTCAACCCTGAGGACTATGCTGCCAGTGTGAAAGACCTTGACCTTGGGTCAGACAACACCCCCTATACAGAGAAGTCTAGGTCTGCTGTGGAACATCAAGGCAGACACATTCACCTTCCAGGTGTCAACCTGTGACAAACCCTTCACCAAGAGAGGAGTCTTGTCCATAGTGAACAGCATCTACAACCCACTGGGATTTATAGCCCCAGTCACCATCCAAGGTAAGATGTTATTAAGACAGCTTACTACTGATAACATAGATTGGGACACTCCGTTACCTATTGAGAAACAAACAAAGATGGGAGAAATGGAGAGGTTCTCTGAAGACATTAGAACAGCTCCAAATTCCACGTTGCTATGCCCCAGTCTCCATCTCAGCCGCTGTCCAGAGGGAAATCCATATTTTCTCAGATGCATCAGTTGAAGCTATAGCTGGCAGTGGCCCTATTTGAAGACCTCAGGAGTTAATGGAGACATACACTGCAACTTTGTTCTAGGCAAGACAAAGCTAACACCAAAACCCGCACATACCATACCCAGACTTGAACTTTGTGCAGCTGTGCTAGCAGTGGAAATAGCTGAAGTCATAATGAGTGACTTAGGCAGGAGTACCGGCTATACCTGCTATGGCGGGGAGAATATCACTATCACTATTGACTGTGCTACTGTTGAAGTCCCACGATTACAAACGATAGACTGCAGGACTCAAGCCATCTGTTTTTTGGACGTCATGTTTCATTGTTCATTTATTGCATACCTTCTTGTGTTTGCGGGTATCTCGTATCTATGGTTTACACACCAGTTTTACCTTTAACGTTTCTTCCCCTACAGGTTCAAGTTGGACTTATCTTTATATATGTAATAGACTTTGAAATCTAAAGATTTCAGGCGGGGAGTGTCATGTTACATGATATTATTCTTATTATGTACTGTCTCTTTAATGCCTATCTAGTTTGACTCTTGTGGCATTCCTTAGTTTGCATGCTGCTCAGTCTCCTCCCCCTCTTTGCTGTATCAGTCATTTTAATGCTGTAATTCATCTGACCTGTGTCTATTCTCTATACCTGCATGGAAGAATCGTTCTTTTACCTGTTGTAACTTGCATTCTACGGATCATACGACGAATAAACATCGCCAGATCTTCTTTCATGTGAGTTGTGACTGAGTAAGCTATCTGGAAAGGTGATTTGGGATGGATAATCTCTTCAGGGCAATGAGCTCCATGTGCTACTGAAAAATACATTCATAGCCTTTGTAGCCGATTCAGAATACGGGGTATGACATTTTTTTAAAAACAAAATTATAAATTATAATATAATAAATAATTATAAATAATTATAACAAATAATAATATAAATTATAATAAAAATGATTCAATAATGTAATCAACTCAAAATCACTGACATTTGCTCAGTTGCAGAATTGTCGCTGTCATTACTTTTATTTTCTTATGACAAATTTCCCCACAAATCGCTATCGCACAATACTGCAAGTGATTATAATTTATTATCGCTGTTTTCTAGCTACTCTAAAACCATTTTTGACATAAAGGGACACTTTTGGTTGCTATGGACAATCTACAGTTTCCAGGCAGAAAGAACAGTTTTTATTATATAAAAGTACATGTAGGACACTGGACAGACCACTAGGGACAAGGGGGGGGGGGTGTATTTTTTTACATACAGTACTGTAATCTATAAGATTACAGTATACTGTGTGTATTGTGTTTGTTTACGTTTTTGAATTTGGCGCCGTTCTCCGCTCCCGTGCGTCGTAACGTCGCAGGGAACGGAGATCGGCGGCACAGGAGGACACTGTGTGAATCGAGCGAGGACCCGCTCGCTCACACAGCGCGGTGGCATCGCTGGATCCAGGAACAAGGTAAGAAAACCATGCCTGTGGATCCAGCGAGGCGAGCCCGAGTCTGACTCGGGGGTTACCGATCGCAGCACAGAAATCTAACCCCGAGTCAGACAGGGGGGTTAATCTTCCCTCCTAAACTTGGGGTGCGTGTTATATGCCGAAAAAAACGGTACTAAGTCAGTGAAACTGATCAAATCACCTGTGAAAAATAATAGAGAGCCTGAAAACATGACCTGTCGGGACGCCTTGAGAACTGGAGTTGAGAAACACTGCGATAGCAGATTGTTCGATTTTCGTTCAATCAGTACAGTTTTTGTCCGAGAATACAATACAAATGTCGGACGAGAATTTTCGTAACTTTAGTAACCTCTTCATTTGCGATATGAGATTAGCATGCAAAAAATAAATAAAAAATGGACGATCATTCTCTGATAATCTTATTGCGTTTACCAAACATAACAGTCTTCTGTAAACGGAAAGAAGTGAACTTTTCCTAATGAACCACTTTAATCACATTCGTCTGGGAGAATTAGGGTGTAGTTCTATAATGGCCCATTCAATATTATAACGTAACCATTACACAATGAATGTTTTAACAAAAGTGGATACACATGTAAGCACGTCCTTAAAAGTCATCAACCCAAGAATGTTAAAATAATATACAAATATCTTGCACTTGTCTGATTAGTCTCTTCATTAGAAGTACTGCACAGTAAGTACTTTAGGTACAGGTGTGTCTATTGTGTTTGCTTTAACTCACCAGAATTAAAAGAAATGTTTTATTGGCTTTAGTAAAGACCTCTTAATGTATGAGAATCATATAATCTTAGTTGTTGAAAAATCAAGTTGATGGCACAATGACCATCGCTTAGCAGACACTTTAAAAAAAAGTATATTTTTGAAAGCCGGTTGCAGTTTGGCAGCCTTGGTGTTAACAGGCACATTGGGGGTTATTTACTAAAGGCAAATCCACTTTGCACTACAAGTGCACTGCAAGTATACTTGGAAGTGCAATTACTGTAGATCTGAGGGGGACATGCAAGGAAAAAAAATAAAAATGTTTTTGCTTGTACATGAATGGGTGTTAAAAGCAGCAGAGCTTCCCCTCATTTCAGGTCTTCCCCTTAGATCAAGGGGCACTTTTGTAGAGCAAAGTGGATTTGCCTTTAGTAAATCAACCCCATTATATACTGTACATTAGGGTTGCACCCATACCGGTATCGGTGCAGATACTAAGCATTTTCATGAGTATCGGTACTTGTGCAAATGCACCGATACTTAAAGTGGATGTAAACCCGAAATTATTATTATTATTATTATTTTTTTGCTGTCACAATGTATAAGATTTCCTATCATCTGTGCCCAGTCAGAGTTAATCCAGCCAAAAAAAAACAATACCTGCTGGCTCTGTTCTTTCAGCTGTGAGCGGGATTCTCCTGCTCACAACAGAAATTCACACAAAAAAAATGCAGCAAGTATCGTTTGTTAACCGGTTCCTGACCAGGTCACGCAGATATACTGCGGCAGAATGGCTCTCCTGGACGAAATCCCGTACATATTTGGCTTCGCCCAGGAGAGCCACCAGAGGGCGCGCACGCCCCCTACGCGGTGGGGGAACCCGACGCATGTGGCTGGCGGGAGCGATCGCCACCAGCCACACGTGATTGTGTGCACGAGCTGGAGCACGGGGGTTTGTCTCCGGCTCTCCTATAGTGAGCCCCCCCCCCCCACAGTTAGAACATACCGCCTCACTGTGCCTCACTGTGTCCATGCCTAGACTGATGTTTAACATGGGAGTCTATGGAAGGGGTGCCCGGCTTTGAAAAATTGGTGCTCCCCGGCCGTAAGTCCCCTGACAACAAACTCGGCTTATACTCGAGTATATACGGTATATGTAAAAATCTGCTAGAAAATTGCTTAGAACCCCTAAATGTTGTATATTTTGTAAAAACAGGTCCTGGAGAATTAAATTGTGGTTGTTGCAATATTTTATGTTGCAGAATATATGCGCAGCTGTTTATCAAACATTAGTATGGGGGGACGATAGTGCTTGAAAATATTTTTTTATTTATTTTAATTTTTTTTACATTGGTTCTCACAAGCTGCTAGTGGGCCTCAGCACTTCTTGAAGCTTGTTGAAAGCCTGCTGAAGCCTGCTAGCAGCTTGGTTAAAGTGGCAATCAACACTCCCATTAAGATTTGTGTTCAACATTTACAAACTGGAGCTGAATGGTAAATAAAAGCGTCAACAAATTCTTGCTGAAAGCTTTGAAAATGCTTTGTCAAAGCTAGTTGTTCACAATGCTCCTATATAAGCGGAAGCCTGTATGAAACAGGCCTAATACCGCGTACACACGGTCGGAATTTCCAACAAGAAAAGTTCGATGTGAGCTTTTGGTCGGAAATTCTGACCGTGTGTAGGCTCCATCTGACTTTTTCTGTCGGAATTTCCGACAGCAAAATTTGAGAGCTGGTTCTCAATTTTCCCGACAAGAAAATTTCTTGTCGGAAATTCCGATCGTCTGTATGCAATTCCAACGCACATAAAAACATGCATGTTCGGAATCAAGTCGACGCATGCTCTGAAGCATTGAACTTAATTTTTCTCGGCTCGTCGTAGTGTTGTACGTCACCGTGTTCTTTACGGTCAGAATTTTGTGTGACCGCGTGTATGCAACACAAGTTTGAGCCAAAATTCAGTCGAAAAAAAAAATCACGTTTTTTTGTCGGA